>NC_086444.1:666849852-666852352 GCF_028390025.1 Pseudophryne corroboree | reverse complement strand
GCCACCAATTCTGACACTCGCCTGGCCGAGGCCAGGGCCAACCGCATGGTCACTTTTCATGTGAGATATTTCAAATCCACAGATTTGAGCGGTTTAAATGTGATTTGAGGAATCCCAGAACTACGTTGAGATCCCACAGTGCCACTGGAGGCACAAAAGGGGGGTTGTATATGCAGTACTCCCTTGACAAACTTCTGGACTTCAGGAAGTGAAGCCAATTTTTTCTGGAAGAAAATTGACAGGGCCGAAATTTGAACCTTAATGGACCCCAATTTGAGGCCCATAGACACTCCCGTTTGCAGGAAATGCAGGAATCGACCGAGTTGAAATTTCTTCGTGGGGCCTTCCTGGCCTCACACCACGCAACATATTTTCGCCACATGTGGTGATAATGTTGTGCGGTCTCCTCCTTCCTGGCTTTGACCAGGGTAGGAATGACCTCCTCCGGAATGCCTTTTTCCCTTAGGATCCGGCGTTCCACCGCCATGCCGTCAAACGCAGCCGCGGTAAGTCTTGGAACAGACATGGTACTTGCTGAAGCAAGTCCCTTCTTAGCAGCAGAGGCCATGAGTCCTCTGTGAGCATTTCTTGAAGTTCCGGTTACCAAGTCCTTCTTGGGCAATCCGGAGCCACGAGTATAGTTCTTACTCCTCTACGTCTTATAATTCTCAGTACCTTGGGTATGAGAAGCAGAGGAGGGAACACATACACCGACTGGTACACCCACTGTGTTACCAGAACGTCCACAGCTATTGCCTGAGGGTTTCTTGACCTGGCGCAATACCTGTCCAGTTTTTTGTTCAGGCGGGACGCCATCATGTCACCTTTGGTCTTTCCCAACGGTTCACAATCATGTGGAAGACTTCCCGATGAAGTCCCCACTCTCCCGGGTGGAGGTCGTGCCTGCTGAGGAAGTCTGCTTCCCAGTTGTCCACTCCCGGAATGAACACTGCTGACAGTGTTATCCCATGATTTTCCGCCCAGCGAAGAATCTTTGCAGTTTCTGCCATTTCCCTCCTGCTTCTTGTGCCGCCCTGTCTGTTTACGTGGGCGACTGCCGTGATGTTGTCCCACTGGATCAATACCGGCTGACCTTGAAGCAGAGGTCTTGCTAAGCTTAGAGCATTGTTTTATGTGGAGAGAAGTCTCCAGACTTGATCACACTCCCTGGAAATTTTTTCCCCTGTGTGACTGCTCCCCAGCCTCTCCGGCTGGCATCCGTGGTCACCAGGACCCAGTCCTGAATGCCGAATCTGCGGCCTTTTAGTAGATGAGCACTCTGCAGCCACCGCAGAAGAAACACCCTTGTCCTTGGAGACAGGGTTATCCGCTGATGCATCTGAAGATGCGATCCGGACCATTTTCCCAGCAGATCCCACTGAAAAGTTCTTGCGTGAAATCTGCCGAATGGAATCGCTTCGTAAGAAGCCACCATTTTTCCCAGGACCCTTGTGCAATGATGCACTGACACTTTTCCTGGTTTTAGGAGGTTCCTGACTAGCTCAGATAACTCCCTTGCTTTCTTCTCCGGGAGAAACACCCTTTTCTGGACTGTGTCCAGAATCATCCCTAGGAACAGCAAATTGTCGTCGGAAACAGCTGCGGTTTTGGAATATTTAGAATCCACCCATGCTGTCGTAGAACTACTTGAGATAGTGCTACTCCGACCTCCAACTGTTCTCTGGACCTTGCCCTTATCAGGATATCGTCCATTTTCTTTGAAGAAGAATCATCATTTCGGCCATTACCTTGGTAAAGACCCGGGGTGCCGTGGACAATCCAACCGGCATCGTCTGAAACGGATAGTGACAGTTCTGTACCACGAACCTGAGGTACCCTTGGTGAGAAGGGCAAATTGGGACATGGAGGAAGCATCCCTGATGTCCCGGGACACCATATAGTCCCCTTCTTCCTGGTTCGCTATCACTGCTCTGAGCGACTCCATCTTGATTTGAACCTTTGTATGTAAGTGTTCAAATATTTCAGATTTAGAATAGGTCTCACCGAGCCGTCTGGCTTCAGTACCACAATATAGTGTGGAATAATACCCCTTTCCTTGTTGTAGGAGGAGTACTTTGATTATCACCTGCTGGGAATACAGCTTGTGAATTGTTTCCAATACTGCCTCCCTGTCGGAGGGAGACGTTGGTAAAGCAGACTTCAGGAACCTGCGAGGGGAAGACGTCTCAAATTTCCAATCAGTACCCCTGGGATACTACTTTCAGGATCCAGGGGTCCTGTACGGCCCCAGCGTCATGCTGAGGACTTGGCAGAAGTGGTGGAGGGCTTCTGTTCTTGGGAATGGGCTGCCTGCTGCAGTCTTCTTCCCTTTCCTCTATCCCTGGGCAGATATGACTGGCCTTTTGCCCGCTTGCCCTCATGGGGACGAAAGGACTGAGGCTGAAAAGACGGTGTCTTTTTCTGCTTAGATGTGACTTAGGGTAAAAAAGGTGGATTTTCCAGCTGTTGCCGTGGCCACCAGGTCCGATGGACCGACCCC